>NC_044911.1:7135587-7155867 GCF_001633185.2 Quercus lobata | reverse complement strand
CTCATCCCAGCCTCCCTCTCTCTTTCATTTCTATAGCTTGTTGTTTCTTCCGCCTCTAGATTCTTCATTTCATTTCGATCTGCAAAAGCCGTTGCTTCCTCCGCCTTGCAGATTTCTATAAAGCTGTAAGGTAAGTTTTTCTCTATGATTCTTCGCTCTCACATCATCTGTAGATCTATTCGTTTCTGAGCTATGAAGCTTAATTCATGTTCGATTCGATTCTTCTAGCCTTTTTTAATCACCGGAGACCTGCGATTACGACCGAGTGCCATGGGATTCACGGACTGCTCGAGGAGAAGAAGCTCATCCATGGCTGGCTGTTCGTTCCTTACCAGATCTACACAACCGGCTGAGATCTAGAGGCTAATCAATCCACTCTATGGAGCATATGATACTGAACTCTATACTCCTTGTATGCGATGATGATGATGGTTAAGCAAGGCTTTGTGATGTAGTAATCGCTAAGTGGAAAGTCCCTATACTGTGTGTAAGTAATCAGGGAAGGCCTAATTTCAGGGGGCCTTAGTCTCTGATTGATCGGTAGATTTATTATTGTTTCGACCTTTGCCATGACAGGTGCGCTTGCATGGCAGGTCAACCCATCTCTTAATAAAAATTTTGATTTTTGTGTTATGAGAGAGGGATCGCACGGGGATTTGCCCGGGGTCTCTCTCTCTCTCTGTGGTGCGCTGAGTCTTTATTGTTTTTTATTCTGCTCTTCAAATTTTCCATCCATCTTGATCCTGCATATCTGAACATGATACACAGACTATCCGAGCGATAACACCGTCTTGATCTTCATCGGGCTGGCTTAACCTGCCAGGTTTAAAGGTACACTACTTTTACACAGACTATTCCTTCCTTCAATTTCGCATGCTTCTTTATTCCAAGTTTCCACTGACAAATACTATTACGTTATCTTTACTTAATATGAAAAAAATGGAAATAAGTAGATTTGTTCTATCAAAAACTGAAGCTATCAAAACTGAAGCATACTCTATGAACCTATCAGGGTCTCTGTAATTTATGCTGAATGGCCAGAAATATGTATGTTTAATTATTAAAAGGAGTTACCATTTTCTTTAGACGGCCCTTTGGGTCCAGCACCAAAATTTCAAATTGATTTCAATTTGATTATTTGTGGTTGTATATACTTTTGAACAGTTAAAAGGAACTGCCATATTCTATGAAGTGCTTTTGGGTCCAGCACGAAAACTTGAATATGTATGAATATTAGCGGAGGTATCTATTTTTAAACAGTAGAAAGTCAATTCGTTCTATTAAGGGCTTTGTTTTCAGCGCTAAAACTTATCATAATTGTCCGTGGAAGCCCTTACACCATTTATGCCCAGAAATGGTCCGTCCAAGCCATTTGCACTGCCTTTTTTACTTAGTAATGTTTGATTTAGTGTCAAATAGCAGTTAATTTTATAATACCAGAGTTGGATTCAATTGTTGTGTTGTTTCAAGTGGTAGACGATAATGTTAATTTTGATTGAAAAATTCATTGCTGCAAAGTAGGCAATGGCCTGTAATTAATCTGTTATTTGGAAATGTTTGTTGTTCCATTATTTGCACAATTCTTCACTTTTTATTTTTACTGTAGATTCAAATCAGTTTGATTGTGCAAACAGACAAGTTTGTGTATTTGTGGTGGTTTTAGTGAGATGTACCCGGTATGTTATTAACTGGGATGGCAATAGAAATGGATTAGGCGCTATTCTCTAGGACTTGTGCCCAAGTTTTATTCTTAGCTTAGGTAATCAAGGTATGTTGGGGTGGGTGGTTTCTTCATTTGGTTGATCAAGACATTGCAGCACACGCCCCTCTGCTATTTGGAGAGGAAAAGCGTTTACAGGCGGTTCATTTGGCATTTCTGGTTGCAGAAGGGTTTACTGAAGATCCATATCCAGTTATCTGAGGTGACTCAATTGTGATTAATGATCAAATTATTTCATTTATTCGTTTTGTGTGTTCATGCTCTATTTTTTCTTCATTACCATGTACTTAATAAGCTAAACAATAGTATTATAGCTGATGTCGTTTATTTTTCTTCCTCTAATAGTTTTTACACATCTTGCATTGTTGAAATATCTCAATATCCCTGTATTTTGTATATTTGTGTGGATGTAGTTCAGGAACATCCAAGTTAATTTCCCCCCCACCCCTGTGGTTTTAGGATTGTATACACATTCTTGTACTACTAAAGTTACAGTAAGTTTGAAAAGCAATGATAGTTGAAAACATATCTATATATACTGAAACGTATAGAAAGTTGACCTGATTTGTTATGGGTATTATTGATGTTAAATAGAACATAACATAATCAAATCAATAAAATAAAGCTGGTATGTTTTTTTTTTTATAAAGAAACTACATTAATTTTCACCTGCATAAAATGTTAAGCACTTAGATCCGTTCAAACCAACTCTTTAACTGTAAAATGTCTTCTTCTAGGTGGAATGATAGTTTTGGCGATGGTTATGGAGGAGACCAGTGATTTGAAATGTTATATATTATATTTATATATATATATATATATCTATTTCAAAACTAACCATTATAGTAAAATTTTTAAACGTGGCCAGTATTCTTCCTGCTATTTGCTGGAAGAAGTATTTGCAGGTCCTGGTCACGGGATTTGCAAGTGCTACGCACTAATGTTTTCAGCAAATTTAACTTTAAATTTGGGTTGTATGGTATTATTCATATTTAAAAATTATTTTTTTTACAATGTTTTCAGCAATAATCTGTTTTTAAACAGACTTTCAATGAAATGTTTGGATGAAACAGTTTTAGAAAGGAAGAAGAGTACTAAATGTGGGTAATATTAAGGCCTGTTTAGTACATCTAATTAAACATAGTTTTCAGCTTTTAATTAATATTATATGTATTTTTATATATATTTTTTTAACAAAATGTAATTTTAAACATGTTTTCAAACATATGTTTTCAGTTTTTAAATGTATGTACTAAACACAACCTAAATCTCATGTTTCATGCAGTATTTCTCACATGAATGCGGTTTTTATGATAAATCAGACTCTTAGGTATATTTTCTAGTATGTTAACTACTGAATTTAAATATTTGAAAAATAAATGGTTTTTGATTCTGAAATGGAATCAAGGATAATTTTGTAGGCCACACAATTAAACAGATAATTGTCAGACTTTGGCCTCTAAAAAAATGTACCCCAAAATCAATTAATTGGTATATTTGAAGCTAAACAAAACTCAGCTAAATTGTTTTGAGGTTTATTAATTCCTGTACATTTTGATAATTCTGAATCAAAAAATTTTAATCTCTTTTTCTCATATCATTAATTATTAAAGGTTTTAGGATTGACTTGTAAAAAACCTCAAGTAGTTTGTGACCATTATATTTTGTAATGTTAAATTTATGATGTAAATTTTTAACTGTATGGTTTTAATCCAGTGTTATTTGTACAAACTGGAAGTACCGTTGGAGAAACTGATATTCTAACTTCTTATTAGTTTTTAAAGGGTACTTTTAGAAATATTGTTACCTCAAATGTGAAATATTGTTACCTCAAATGTGCGGCTAAGTGCGTGAGTTCCTAATTAATCTGTTTATGGGATATTGTTTAAATAAAATTTGATTAATCTACAGAATTGCACAGAATATCTGAAGTCTCTAGGGCGAAATTGGTTAAATTATAATTTAGAGTTCGGGAAATTTTAAAATTTTTTATGTTGGGCAAGGGCGCAACATAAAGGAAAAGGGATATTTTCTTTTACTAGGTAACGGTAATTAATTGGGTATTTAAGATTTTAAAGAAGGCATTAATGAAAGAAGTGGGTGATATGATGGTATTCAGTCAAATATTTTCTAGATCTGTAACTCAAAATGGTAGAGCGCTCAGCCATTGGCTCCGAGCAGATGGTGGTTCGAGTCCACCCGGATCTTCTGCTGTATAAAGAAACATTGTAAAATGTAGCTCAGTTTATGTTGTTTTTCTTTTTCATCCGTTTTAAAAACGTATTTGGAACTCCCCCGAAAACGTACGACTTTTTTATTTGTTGTTCTGTATAATTATATTGTGCCAAAAAAAGTCTTATACGTCTCTCGTTAAAGATGAGTTGATTAATGTGATCAATATATTTTTTTAAAAAACATGATCAAATATTATTTTAAAAAATATTAGAATAATTAAGTTTTGATAATTAGTGAATTTATTTTTTAAAATCGTAAAGTCTTGTGAACGAGCAACTCCTTTTATAATAAAAAATTATTATGATTTTAAGAATTCCATAGTAACATTACAAAAATGTTGCATTGGGATTCTAAAGCAAATGGAATGTTGTCGGATTATAAATTTAAATTGAATTTTGGTATCTGTATTTTTTTTTTACCTTATTTGCTGAAAGGTGAGATAAAAAAAGGATTCTAAAGCAAATAAGTTGCCTTATTTTCAACGAAGCTAATTTATTTGCTTATTTACTATAAATGTGAGATTAAAAAGAAAAATTTTTTTGAGCAAAATAAGATAACTGGTCATTATTAACATTATGAGGGGGAATGGGAATTTCAATTTGTTTCCTCGTTCATGGGGCATTTCAAATTAAATGCTCAGCTTGTATACGTTTACATGTGATCCACCATCTTGAGCGGCAACTCAGAATCATTGAAGACTGGTTTGAACTTTGAAACTTTGTCAATTGCCATTGAGGAGGAGGAAATATATGTGAAAGCTTTTTGAAGGAGGGCTTTATTGTCATGTTTTTAAGGTATACATTAGTAAACCATTTTAGAAAATTTTTTATGAAAATATGAAAAAATTATTAATTGTTTTAACCGGACCTTTGAAGAAAGGGGAAAGAATCTTCAGAATCATTGAAGATTAGTTTGTAGCTTTGTAGATGATTGTCAGGAATTGTTTATGGGAAGGCTTTAGCATATTTTGAAGAAAGTAGAAATAAACAAAGGTAAGACCCAAAAAAAAAATGTTGTAATAGTGATTTTTTGTCTTATTTGAAGTGCCCTTCTTTATATGTACTTATATAATATAATAAAAGTTTACACTTATTATTATTATTATTATTATGTGTAACAATTGTATACAGTATTTAATTAATTCGAGGTAACTTGCAATAATGGAGCAACTTTTTTTTCGGGGGGTCCCAATTGTATTGACTATTGCTTTTTATTTGGTAAACTGTGAGGAATACCTCTTAAGTCTTAACTAATTACCTTCTCAAAAAAAAAAAAAAAAAAAAAAGTCTTAACTAATTAAAGACAGTAAATTGAATGATCTTAATTGTGTTTTATTGCAGGATGAATGGGTTGTCTGCAGAATTTTCCACAAGAACAATAGTGGGATAAAAAATTCCTCAAACCCCAGATGGGCAATTGAGGAGGATGAACTCTTTTGGGGATGATCTGTTGGATATTTCTTCACTCCTACCTCTCATGGATCCTCCATTTTCAGACACCAACAAGCCTGGCTATGTTGATAATAACAACTTCCCATTCAAAGGATCCTCCTCTTACTTCTCAAATGACCATCAGCAACAGCAACAGCAGCTAAAGCAACAAGACCAGAAGATGTTTCAAATGCCCACAAACACTTCCTACCATAACCCAATTCCGTTGTTAACATGACATATATAAAAAATACTAAAATAGTAAAAAATATAGCCTAATAGAGACAATTAATGATAGAAATGACGTAAAGACACTAAAAACAACTCTGACAGATAGTAAAGAAGATAGTCGCATAGTACAAAAGAAGTCAAGAATGATAGAAATAGAGAAAGAAAGTAGCCCTATAGAAATAATGCAAGAAGAAGATGGCATAGAAAGGCAAAAGAGTAATAATAAGAAAGATGACTTAATAATGGAAAGAACAACACGTATAAAAGGCAAAGGAAAGAATCCTAGTGCTATAGAAATAATGCAAAAGAAGCTATACGTAAGAAAATTGAAAGACAAAATGATACCATTATAAAGATAGAAGCTATACATAAGAAATTAGATATAAAAGGAGATATAGAAAGAGAAAGACAAAAGAGTACTTTAGTAGAACTAGTCAACAAAGGATGGACAAATAATAGTCTTAAGAAAAATGATAGTTTAAAGGAAAAAATTGATGAAAGACTAAAATCAATTAAAAGATTTATGATACATATCCAAAATAATAGTTTAACAGAATTAACTAAAAAGATAGAAGTTTTAAATTCACCTTTAGATATAGATAGAAAAAGAGACATAACAATTTTAAATATTACTGAGTCATTAGATAATGAGAAAAATAAGACAGACTGGAAATACTTTTTGTCATAAATGTAAACAATATGGACATATTAAGAAACAATGTGATAGACATAATAAAATTGTTAAACAAATCAATAAATTAGAGTTTGAGAAAGATGTAATAAATGAATTAATGGAAATGTTTGACGTTAAACAGAAAGAGATAGACCAAGTAACGAAAAAGGAAGAACTAAAATCAACCAACCCACTCAAAGTCAATAAAAGAAAATGGAAACAAAAAGACATAATAATAAAATTGATAGATAATCTACCTAATCACCTAAAAGATAAAAAAAGGTTATTTACTAAAATTAAAAGATTTTATAAACATCCCTATTGCTTGTATTAAGTGTAGGAAATATGGACATCATGTTATGAAATGTGGAAAAGGTAAAAAAGCTAAGAAAGAAAAGACAAAAATGAAACAAGATGGAACAAACATAAAACCAGTAACTCTACAAAACTTAATGATAGAAGCAAAAATAGTAAAACAAGAAATTAAAGAAGATAATTCCACAGACATATATAAACAAAATATTGCAAAAACAATAAATTTAAAAGAATTTTCTAAACCCATGATAGACTCCCCTTCATTAGAAACATATGTTTAAAAAAATGATAACAATAGATAGAATTTCTTGAGTTTAATTGACAGAGTAATTTTTCAAAAATGTCATACATAAATCACTTTAGCAATTAATAAAGAGTTTTCTTGGACAGAAATTGCTTTAATAGACTTAGGTGCTGACATGAATTGTATACAAGAAGGACTAATACCTTTAAAGTATTATGAAAAATCATCTGAAAGATTAACTCAGGCTAATGGAGAAAAGCTCATAATTAATTACAAAATACCCAATGTTCACATATGTAACGATGGAATATGTTTTGAAATTGTTTTTGTTTTAATTAAAGGCCTTCCTTCTAAAATTATTTTAGGAAATCCCTTTATGGCCTTACTTTATCCCTTCTTAACAACATACGAAGGAATTAAAACTAATGTGTTAGGGAAAATACATACTTTTTAAATTCATTTTACCACCAATCCCGAAAGAAATCTATTCACTCAATAATACTTCCATAATAAAAGAAATTGACAAAGAAAGATTTTACAGGAAAAACAGGCATTTGTTATCTTTAAAGTTAAATAATATATAAAAGAATTGTTGATCAATTGACAGATCCCATATTGAATCATAAAATAAATGTATTTAGACAACAGATTGAGATAGAAATTTGTTCTAATCTCCCTACTGCTTTCTGGCATAAGCATTGACATATTGTACAATTACCTTATGAAAAAGACTTTAACGAAAGATAGATACCTACTAAAGCTAGACCAATACAAATGAACAATGAATTATTAGAACACTGTAAAAAAGGAATTAAAAATCTTTTAATTAAAGGTTTAATAAAAAAAAAAAACAAGTCTCCTTGGAGCTGTGTTGCTTTTTATGTTAATAAACAAGCAGAATTGGAATAAGGAGTTCCAAAATTAGTTATAAATTATAAACCTTTAAATAAAGCATTACAATGGATAAGATATTCCATTGCCAATAAGGAAGATTTACTTGAAGGATTTCATGAAGCAACCATATTTTCTAAATTTGATATGAAAAGTGGATTTTGGCCATTATGAGTGGAATGTCATGCCTTTGGGTTTAAAAAATGCACCTAGTGAATTTCAAAACATAATGAATGACATATTTACACTTTTTACAGATTTTTCAATTGTTTATATAGATGATGTCTTAATTTTTTCTAAATGAATTGATGACCATTGGAAACATTTAGATATATTTGTTAAAGTAATTAAACATAATGGATTAGTCGTCTCAGCCACTAAGATAAATTTGTTTCAAGATAAAATCCGATTTTTAGGTCATAATATTTATAAGGGAATCTTAAGCCTCATTGACAGAGCCATTCAATTTACATATAAATTCCCAAATGAAATAAAATATAAAAATCAGCTACGGATATTTCCTGGCAGCCTAAATTATGTTTCGGATTACTTTCAAGGATTAAGAAAGATATGCAGACCCCTGTATAAAAGGCTAGAAAAGAATCCTCCTCCATGGACAGATAGATAGACATACTATGATAATCAGACAGATAAAAAAATATGTTAAGCAACTCCCATATGTTGTTATTCCTTTCCCCCAATACTTTTAAAATTGTTGAGATAGATGTTTCTGACATAGGTTATGGTGGAATTCTAAAACAAGTAGCAAAAAATGATGCCAAAGAACAGATTGTTAGATTCCATTCTGCCTTTTGGTCAGCTACCCAGCAGAATTATAGCACTATTAAGAAAGAAATTTTATTTATTATATTATGTGTTTCAAAATTTCAAAATGATCTTTTTAATCAAAATTTTTTAATCTAAGTTGATTGTAAAAGTGCTAAAGAAGTTTTACAGAAAGATGTTTAAAATCTTGTCTCTAAACCGAGTTTTGCTAGGTGGCAAGCTTTTTTAAGTGTTTTTGACTTTGATATTGAATATATTAAAGGAGAAACTAATTCAATTCCCAATTTTGTAACCCATGAATTCCTACAAGGAAGATGAGTTCCCCCTCAGATAAGAGCAACTCCCTAAAACCCAGAACTAGACAGTTTTATGCTGCTACTCCTATTCCCCCTAGTAGATTCCTCCCTTGCCCTTCTTTCACCTCACTTGCTCTCTCTTCGAATAGACCCCAAGAAAGATCTCCTTTGACATGCAGTCCAAACCCCTTTGATTCACTCTCCCCGAGCCCCACTCCAACAACCAAATAGACATATGCTTCTCCCTCAACTCCTCCCTTAAAAAAAACCATTTAACATAGCTGCATCCTCTTTTCCACCTTTAACCTCTCCCTTCAACCAACCAACCAAAGTACAGATCCTCTACCTTTTAGGAAGTCCAAGTCCCAAAAGAAGACCACAGTATTAAACTCCCAAAAGATTCTTGGAATTTTATTCTATGGATTGAACAAGAATACCAGCACATAACAGATACCCTCTCCCTACTCAGACAACTCGTATCCCCAGGATGGGAACACCCCATGACAGAAACATTAAAAACCCAGAAATTTTATGAGTTTATTTTAGTTGATACAAACTCAATCCTGGTAACACATAAGCCTTACTCCCAAGATCCAAACAGAATTGGCTACTCTAAAGTAGTCATAAAACAGATCCTCCCCCCTCCTAATGGAAAGCATCACCCTAAATCACTAAGAACTTTCCCCAACCCTTTGACCCTTAGTTTTATAATTATTATGACTATGTAGAAGCTTGGGATAGGTTCCTTCTATTCCAAAATAATATTTACAAACATATTTGGTTTTTCCGCTTTGATATGTATAGAAAGAAAGACACAATGATACTAAGATGATTCATTGACTAGTGGAATTTCCATGGTCCTGAAGTTATGATTCTCTCTCCTGATCTCCTAAAAGCCTATGAGACTTTTGAGAAAGAACCAGACATACCGCATCTTAAGAACTTTCCACATCTTTTACAATTTTATTACAGGTTCCCAGATCTTGCATGGATTATTAGATAGGAATACAGGATAGAAAGACATCCCCAATTCATTTTCCCATGCTCACCAGAAAATTAAAATTAAAATGGTGGAATAAGTTTAATTTTGATCATATTTGCTAGGAACTACAGAAAAACCCTCTCCTTCCTAGACATAAAGTTCTAATTTCCTTCTAGAAAAGAGCCAAGTCCAGTGCCAACTTGTCTCTATCTGCCAACTTGTCTCTATCTCAGACAGAAGACAGCTTAAGAAGCAATTACTTGAAGCTGCATCACAAATTTCAAATGATGAAGATGACACAATGATAGAATCTTCCTCTCCAAATTATGGGACTCACCTAGAAGCATTCCAAGACTCTCAAGATCCCTATGACATATGATAGTCCTCTCAGGCAGACCCTCCAAAGACAATTATGACAGATTACTATTCACCAACACACGTGAATAGCTTCTAGATAGACCATCCAGACAAATCCATAAAGATATTTTTGACAGATTACCATTCATCTGCACGCGTAAATAGTACCCTAACAAATTCATCAAAAGTCACTTTACGAAAGACCATTGTTCATCAATAGTATTTTCCACAATATTTTACAAGTCTCCACCGACAGATTAACTTGAGTTAACTAACTCAAGTTACTTATGAAGACTTACCATGGTTTATCTCATCTATAAAAAGACAGACTCCGAAGACAGAAGATAGGTTCAAATTTTAGAAGTCCAAATTATAGGTTGAAAGAAGATAGCCCTCTCCCTCATTTAGAAAGACTCTTGTAAACCTTCCTTTCTTGTAATCCTATAACCCTTCCCTTGGGACAGAATCTTATAACCTTTCAGTTTCAAAGACAAATTTTACTTTGTAATCTTGTAACTCTTAAAACAAAGTTTTATTTTCAAGCTTGTATCAAAGACAAACGTTTTCAGTTTTAATCAAAGACAAAAGTTTTTATTCAAGTAAGATTTTACTAGTTTCTATTTTCATATTCTATATTTCGTTTTAAATTATTTTGAATATATCTGTTTTGTTATTTTCTTCTTTATTATCTATTTTTATCATTGTTTATGCTTCCATATTACTACTGTACCCCCCTAGAACCAAAAATTTTAAAATAATTTAAATACTTATTTTTGTTAAAATTAAAATTTTCACTAATTTGAATTATTAAAAAATATTAATCGGCCCCTTTGGAAAAAAAAAACAAATGTAGGGGTATTAGGCCCAAAAGCTCATTATCTATGTATATATTGGGCCTGAAGGCCCAAGCCGAGGATAAGGGGTCGTTTGAGGAAGGGTAAACATTGTCAAGGGAGCCAGTGTTAGTAAATGAAAAAGTTAGTTTTGATCATAATGGCCCTGGAGGTTAGGCCGAGGATGAATGCCTCCTCGACTAACCCAAGCCAAGGTCCGTAGAGGTGGTTTGCCATCCGAGGGAATAATCCAGGAAGTTCTGTTGGCACAGATAAGCATTGCAGAAACAAAGAACAGAGGGGAGTTCTAAAATATCTAAGAAGAAAGCTACTACCACCGCATTAAATGCTCTGCAGCTAACTCTCTAGCCGCATTAATGTGGAAGTGATACCTGAACAGTGGCTTTCAGCGTTACAGCTACTACCTAAAGATTTTAGGAAGGTGTTGATGGGACAAATATCAAGACCAACCATCTGGCCTGCATGTAGAGGGTAGAGATGAAGAGGGAAAAGAGTATAAAAGAAGAAGGAAGCAATGAGAGAAAGGGATTGAGAAATCTAGAAAGGAACATTGTAGCAATTAGAAAAACAAACTTGTAATCAAATTTAAGAGAAATATACAAGAATTGATCTCCTCGGACCGTGCTAAGGACGATTTTCTTTAGTTGAAATCAATCTTTCTTTCTGTCCTTGTCATTTGAATCCACTTTATTTGTCATCCAACTCATTTTAACCCAGTTTTCCAATTCACTCTCTACAAATTCATTGTTTTGGGCTTTTTGAGCCTGAGTCCATCCATTTTTTGGGCTAGGGACTCAAATTCGGTCCCTACAATGAATTTTATGGAACTTAAAATAAAAGTTAAAAAATTATATTATCTCGTAAAAATAATCATACAAAAACTCCCACTCAAATTCATTATTTTTTGAAAATAATACATAATAATTAATACATAACTATTCTTTAGTGATTCTAATACAATTATATTTAAGGTATGCTGATAAATAAAATTCATTGTCAACCTAAAATAAAATACTTATTTGGTATGAGTACTAAAATATTGTCTATGGAGTCTTAAAATTTTGTCAGCATAGTTCTAACAATGCATTTTTCAAACCATGTATTCAATGTGTCTAATTATATCTCACATTTTCTTCTTCCTCAATTTATTGTTATTTTATTCTTATTTTTATAGTAATTAATATTTTAATCTTTAAGATATAAATGAAAGTGAAGTTACATGAGATGTCAATGGAAAAGAAATTAGTTTAAAAAAAAAAAAAATTGGTTGTAGTGATTTACTTTGTTATTTGTTGCTCAATTAATTGTTATTTATTTAGATAACTTGTGTATTCTATTAATTTGTTAGTGGTAAATAAATGAATTCTTCCTCTTTTTTTTTTCTTTTTCTTTTTTGAAGTAAAATTCAAATGCTTAACAGTTTCACTAAAACAAAATTATCTCATAACACATAAATAAAACTAAAGGTATATTACATATAAAACATAAATGACCAAGTTTTTATAATTTTAATTTAGTTATCTCACACAAAATATAAAAACTTTGCTCAACTTTTCAAGCAAAACTTAACTATGTATCAACTTGTGTGTGTGTGTGTGACGCGTGTATTCATTTGTGATATGAGTTCATATAATATCATTTTGTCTTACGGTTGGTCCTCAAGGGAAGATTTATGACTCCATTATTGGTGACTAGCCTCTTGAACTTGATAGGGAGAACATATCTTTTGGATTAATTTTCTGTTTCACCTCTCATTGATTTTTCAATGAAAGTTGAAGTTGTCCTCATTCTAACCACTCTTAAAAAAATAGGAACTGACTCCCATTCAAATTACAAGCAAATTATAATTTGAAACAAAGCAAATCCTTATCCTAACTATTATCCCAATCCATTATACATTTAATTTAACTTCAAATATTTATTTGTTTTATCATTATTTTTAAACTTCAAAACTAAGTGCTTGGTATCCCTAACCCTAATAAGTGCTTGGTCTTGACTTCTACGGTCCCAAGTCCGTACACGTAGCCTGTGGTGGATTGGAACATGTGCATTAACAATGCAATTGTATTATACATGTGGCAAATGGCAATAATGTGGTAGAGCGCTTGCCTAGTAATTACCAAGTAGTTACTTGTCTGGAATAATAAGAAAAAATCATAAACCAAATATTTACTTCAACAAAGACAAAATAATATTTAGAAAAAATAATCAATAATTTATATGTTAGAGAAAAAATTACTATAAATAATAAAGGGCCTCCACAAGATACATCACATTTCTCACCATATAAAATAGTTGGCTTGAATATATACACGTATTTCCAAAGGTAATGTCCAAAGACAAGTTTAAAAGGCTAACAAATTCCCATCTTTTATTTTTTAAAAACAATTTACAACCTGTTCCTTTCTGGCCTGCACTAGCTAGAGTTGGCGAACTTGATTTCGAAGAAGTCGGTACTTTCTGCTAGAAAAGATTTGTTAATTAAAGAAGTTGGTATTTGTGTACAATTTGGAATAAATCAATAGATTAAACAATCAAACAAAAAATAATAACAACTAATTGACAAATCAATGAATGCTAACCCTATTGTGTACAAATTCTTAAAAGCACCGACTAATCAGCAAAGATCGCTCATAATAATTTTAATGCAATTGATTCTTCCACACAGTACGGCTTACGCGTGTAATCCCAACGTTGACAACTTCCTCACGATATCTCAACCCTACGCACTTTGCAATTCAAATTTACCCTTTTAACCTCCACCTCTTCACGTTATTACAATTCACCATCCCTGCACAGGCCACCGCTTTTCTGAATCAGGAAGCCACGAAGACCACTTGATCTTCATCTTCTTCTTCTTCATCTTGTTCATCTCTTTCTTCACCTTCTCGGTCTCATCGTCTCTTTTTCTTGAGCTGAAAACCCTTCTCAGAATCCCCCATGTTTTGTTCTTGTTGTTACGTGTAGTAGTGTCATCAATGGTATCGTACTCGTTCTCGTTCTCGTTGATGCTTGCCCTCATAGACTGCGAGAGCCTCTCGTAGCCGGTGATTCTGTCGCAGTCTGAAGTTATACTCTCTGGTACGAGGGCCGAGCTGTATGACCTTCCAAGCCTAATGGAAGAGCCTCTCTCCAACCTGAAACTCCTTGTGGGTTCCATATTTTTTTGAGTTTGGTTGGTGTTACTATTACTTTTTAAGGCAGGGATAGGTTTAGGGTTCTTGGTAGCGTGAGGAGTCGTTTTTTTGTGGGAATAAATGGATATTGTTAATGTGAATTAAATTGAAAACTGACAGTCAAGATATGAGAGTCATCAGCCTGGCTGGTCAGTGGTCACCTGTTTTTCTGGAGTATTTTGCTATATTTTAACCTTAAAACGAAATTTCGCATGATTGAAGGTTTTGAAGTTTGATTGTTCCACAACCTCCACTGTCGCTATAACATGAGTTATGCAGAAGATTACAGAAACAAAAAGAGAAGAATCATCTTGTAGGTTGTCACCTGTGGTGGAGGGAATTTTTGTTGAAATTTGACAAATTCTCGTAGATATCTTAATTGCTTTCCCTTTCAATGGACGATTTTGAGTACAATATGGAAAATTTTGCTATATTTTCCACATCATCACTATTTAAAAAAAAATTAAAAAACTATTTTTATTTCCCAGTCCACGTCATCATTATTTTTAAATCATCAGCATTATTAAAAAAAAAAAAAAAAAAAAAACAGCTAAAAAAACCTATTTCTATTTTCATGACAAAACCAAACCCGATACTATACCCAAATTTTTATTCTCCTTCCCCAAACCCTAAACCTCTTCTTACACACCGCCTCTTTGTTCTCTATTTCTCTCCCTCATCTCTCTTCTCAACCCTTTCAACCTCTGATTTGTTTTTCAATCAAACCCGTTAAAACCCTAAACATTGGGCTACTAATTAGCCCAATTACCTTCTTTTCTTTTCTATTTTTTTTGTTGAATCACTGCTATTATCTAAACTAGTCGCTAAACCCGTGCGATGCACGGAAAACCTATTTTGTATAAAGATGAAACATTAAATTACTTAATGAAAAATAGAAATCAAACTTAAGTTTAAAATAAAATGAAGAATTAAATCTTAAATATCCTCAACTATCCATAAAATGTATGAAACACAAAATCTTAAGGTAGTTATTCATTGCCTTACCATATACTGTCGTGTATGTACTACAATGACCAATCACCACTTACCAAGAGATGCAAATAAAACATTTGCTTTGACTTCATCACCGAATTGCAGAAAAAGAGCAGCACAATACGAACACACTACAGATTAAATAATTCCCAGCCAAGCAATAAATTGTAAGAGACAAAAAGGCTTTAACCTCATATAATATATTATAAGCCAACTATATTTCAAAACCAAACAATGCAGCGCAGGCACAATACGCACAGACCAGCAAATATATAGACCAATGCTCAGTCAAACAAAGATTCAAGAAGACAAATATCTTAATATAATATAATTTAATTAATCCCACCACTACTTTCAAGCATCAAAACAACTTTATACAATGGTTGGAAAATATCTCAAACACAGTGCAAACACAGCAAATATGACAAAAACTCATAGACAGTTCATTGAAGCATTTCATCAAAGACATAATTTGCATTCCACAAACGAAAATAGAAATAGAAAATAAAGACAAACCCAAAACAAATATTGCAGTCATTTAGCAATATTCAACAATACCCACAAAAAGAAAATTCCAAAACCTACTTCAGAGGCTGCGTTAGATTGCTCATAGCTTCCTCGATGACATCGGCGGCATCTGAGTTTTGGGTTTTCGGGTTTTGATTTTGGGGAAGGAGAGGGTTTTTGCTCATAGCTTCCTCGATGACATCGGCGACATTTGAGTTTTGGGTTTTTGGGTTTTGATTTTGGGGAAGGAGAGGGTTTTGATTTTCGGGGAAGGAGAGGGTTGCATGAAAGAATTTGAAAAGAGAGTGGAGGGCATCGGGTATTTTGGGAGAAAAAAAGAGTACCAGATTTAGAAAAAATATATATATTACCGGTAGCAGTTTAGGCGGCCTGATGTTGATGAGCGACTGGCTTGCCGGTGGATGATAGTCTGACACTCGGATGATTCTTTCTCAATCTCCTTTTTTCTGTCTCTGTTCTGAGGAAGAAGATGTATTGAAAGTTCAAAAACGTGTATAAACACCTTTGAACGTTTAGACCCCCAAATTACAACTTAACCAATTCAAGCAATATGTCTAACAACTAGTGTGCGGAAACTTAACATATGCTATAATATGAAATTGGTTAAAAACTATCTGAGCCCAAAACAAAATAAAATCCACAGCAGATAATAAAAAGGCAAAGATAGAGAGGAAGGAAGATGCAAACACAAAGACAACACGCGATGTGTTATCGAAGAGGAAACCGAAGCCCTCGGCGTAAAACCTCTCCGCCGCCCTCCAAGCGGTAAACAATCCATAGAAAATACAGTTGGGATACATGGACAGCAATAGACCCTCCAAGCCTAATCTACCCAGTGCACCTAAGCCCTCCAAACTTCTTGCTCCAACGAGGTTGCGCCGAACCTTTTTCTTTTCTAGCTTCTCGGATTCCGCTACTAGACCGTAGCATCAACCAATGAAGATTGGTTCCTTCCTAACTGCTTCCCAGAAATCCAAACAGCTGTCTCACAGTGAAGATGATGGTGAGAACCAGGTTTGATATAATGCCTCTCAAGGATTTGACAATGGAGAGGAAGAGAGTTGAGGAATTTGAAGGGACTCTAAGGTATAGATTGTGGGTGAAACAATCTTGTTTTTCTTTAGGGTTTCTCTCTCAAAATTCTCTTTGGAAGCTCTCTTTCAATCGTGGGTAAAAGGGGTATTTATACTGGAGAGGGAGAGGAATGTGAAACGTCAGGTTTAACAAAACAGGGGTGGCTCGCGGCTTGACCTCGCGGCTTGACTAAGTCGCGAGATCCAGTCGCGAGATAACCATATAGCCAGTTGTCTTGTTTTGTCCTGTAGTGCTCCAGCTAGCATGACTGTTCACCTTCCAGCATGCTTGGCACGTGTGCTGCGTCTGGCGGCTTGCAGCCGCAAGTCACCCGTGAGTCTCAGCCGCAAGTTTCTGTTTTTTTGCACACTCTTGAGCAATCTTCACTCTCTCTCACTCACTACCCTTACATCAAACCCACCTAAATACAGGGTTACTAAATGCTGAATTACAAGCAAATTTGACACGGAATAAAGCCAATTAGATGGTTGAATAAATTCAACCTTACAAGATGTTTTGGTGAAAGAAAGGGTAGCGCATCGTGAAAGAGAAGGCAGAGCATCGGGGGTTTTAGAAAGGTTTTATTATATTTTTATTTTTATTTTTATTTTTATTTTTATTTTTTAATATTATGCTGATGTGGAAAATTGTGGGAGCTTCAAAAGTTTCGGTTTTATATAAATATATATATATATATATATATATAGATTAATTCTTTGCTTCTTGCATATTTCATTGACAGGTCAATCACGTAGCCACTGAATCATCATCACCAACATCGATCGTTCGTGCTAATTTTTCTATTATATACTATCCTTTGTGTAAGTTCCCCGATAAAACCCTAAACCTCTTCTTACACACCGCTAAAATTATTGAACAAAGAGGAATTCAATAATTTTGGTGTTTTTCACAAGGACCCATCGCATGCGTGTGACGGTTTTGTTTTCAGGATGAAGCAGAGGGTGGCTGAAGGATTGATTTGGGGTTTTTTATTAGTTTTGGGATTTTGGGGTTTCTAATTAGGGTTTGCTGCAATTATAGATTTCAATTGCTAATATGTTTCCTCTTTGTTCTTTTTTGTTTTTTCCCAGGGGAACACCATAGAAGATCAAATTCTACCTATGCTTTGTCTCTTGGTGTTTTGAGGTTTTAATTTAATTTAGGATTTCCTCCCTAACCTGTTCTCTTTATTTATTTGTTAGTAGGAGTGAAATTGTGGTTTTTAGGTCCAGTTTAGCACTTTGGTTTACTAATTTGTGTTTTTTTAATTCAAAACTTCTGAATAAGGTTTTAAATATATTTTGGGTTCTATTTGTTGTTATCCATATAATTGTAGACAAGCTATGAGTCTTCCATGTTTGAAAGACTTAATCTTCATCAAAATATATGAACACTAACAAAAATATTTTTAATTATGCATTTCGTAGGATTTAGTTTTCTGTATTTTGGTTGGTTGGTTTTGATTTAATTTATTGGGTATCAAACCTGTGAAGAATTTTGGAGAGCAAGCTTGATCAGCTTTGTGGAGGCTCTTTGTGTTCTAAACCTGCTTGTATGTTAGTAAGTAAGAGCAAAGTAGATGGTGAGGTCTTGGGTTCAAGATCCAGCCAATGTATGTGTATCTTACTTATAAAAAAAATGTAGGTTAGCTCAGTCTTTAGGCTTATCATAGCAATTTCTGTTGTAATTTGTACAATATCAGCTCTGTTCCATTTCAATTCCTTTTATACATTGTATAGTTTCTTCTTATAGTGTTATAGTTTTTTCAATGATATGATTGTGATTTAAAATGGTATGGAGAGCTGCAAAGATATGTTTGATCTAAATTCCAAAAGGAGCAGCCAGGAGCAGCTATGCTAATTGTTACTCCCTATAAGATGCATTTAGATTTTATTTATTTTGCCACTCCCCTTATTGTTATATCACTGAATTATCCTCTAGACTTATTATATTTGTAAATGCTCTTGATGAATTTTTTTCATATTAGGGAAGTTATTAATTATCTCTAATTTGTTTTAATTGGAACTCTTACAATACAAATATGTAAGTACATATATGTAATTGCAGGTACAGAGCTACAGCCATGCTTAGCATGCCATCAACCTCATTGAAATTTATGTTGCATAAAGGATATAAGAAAGTTGTGTTGTTTTCACCTTGCAATGGCAAAGACAAGATTTAGCAAAATAAGTACAGCATCCAAAGTTTTATTCAGCAAAAATACAATCAGGATGAGATTTTGATTGGTTTCTCATGTCAGGTAATTCTCCCAATTCTTTTCAAATTTGTTTTCCTAAATTATATCCGTTTGTCTCTCTATTTGTTTGTAAACTCCACCATTGAATCTTTGTACATCCCTATTTTTTCCTCTCTTTTTTCCATATGGATTTTTCTTTTATTTCGTTTGGTTCCCTATTGCTTGATTATTTTTCATGTTTTTTTTTTTTGTTTGATGGGTTTCCTTTGGTTTTGGAGGATTGCAAGGAACACAACCTAGAAGGTTTTAATTCTTCTACTATTCCGTTTTGTTCCTTTTTCTACTATTAAAAAAAAACAGAACAAAGTTCTCCATTGTTCTATGGTTCATCATTTTAAGTTGTACTATGTTTTTTTTTTTTTAATTTAATTTTTTTAATGAAAAAGTTGTACTATGTTGATAAAACAAAGTTTAGAAATTTAGTACTTTTATTGTTAATTGCTTCTTCGCTGAGATGTAATTGTTCTCAACTCTATAGGATTCTCTTCTTTTTTCTTTTTTTTTTCTTTTTTGGTTATGGTTTTTTTCCCTAGCCTGTGTTTATATTAAACATGTTGATGAAAGGGTGATTATTTACATTTAAAGCTTTTTTTTTAATGAGAATCACAAAGACATCTAAAACTGAAAAAGAAAGTTTAAACTCCTAGAGTTTAATATATAGATTGCTTAAGTTGAATTTTATGCCCTAAGACTTTGGGGTTACACATCAATTTTTTCATCTTTGTTGAAAATCTGAGTTGGATCATATTTTGTTCCTGAACCTATTACTGTTTTAGAATCCAAATTTTGGATTGGAATCATGCTTTTCTATATTACTTGCAATTAATTTTTTAACTCAAATTTGTAGTTGGATTGTCATATCTTTTGCCTCACAGAATGTTAAATGTTGCAGGTGGTTTCTTTTACCCAGATTTGTGTTGTGGACTTTTATTATTGCCCATAATCCATCCTATGATCCTTGCTTGACACTTGAGGTTAGAAGAAAAGGAGAGAGCCCCCCTTTAAAATTTTTTTATTTATTCCGTAGCTATTTTCAACCAGACAAGACTTGGTTTTTGGGCATTAATTGCAAGGCCATGAAAGTTCTTAAATTGAAGGATTTACATTGGCAACTGCTTATTCTTAACTTAAATTTGTTAAGATTCTCATCTCTTTTTTAGTCAATTTGTATTCTCCTTATATTTTCCCCCATTTTGCTCTTGGTTTAACATTCTGTACTATTATGGGTTAAAAAAAAA
>NC_044911.1:7134803-7135567 GCF_001633185.2 Quercus lobata | reverse complement strand
CATTAACTTATTTTACTGTTATCTCATTAATGTCTCATTAATTTCCTAAACTTACACCACACCTTTCACTATCCTTCATGTCTTTTAGCATACCCACTGTTTTATTATTTAGAAAAGAAAAGAAAAAGTAAGGACTAATAGTAATAACTAACAAGATAAGACTCTAGGGAGAAATAGAGAGGCACAAAAATATTGTGGATTGTTAAATAAAACGTACTATTTCACTATATATTACAAAAATAAAAGACTTAAGACTAACAAAATATTTGAAAGAGAGAGAAAAAGGAATTTGAGGGGTCCCCACCTCTGTTATATTAGCTTCCCATCACCATCAAGACACTGAAACCCCTACGGGTAATTTGTTTCTTTTTAAATTAGGGGCTTAAATATGATTTAGGTTTAAGTAATTTGGTTAGTTTTTGTTTTGGGTATATAAGTAGAGAGAAATTTTTGTGCGCAATGTAAAATCATATTCTACAATGGTTTAATTTTAAATCATCTATAAGACACATGCATACACACTTGTCCACATTATATCTTAATGTCGCACTATCGATAAGTGGAAGACACTCAGAGAGTTGGGCATACTTTTATTTTATAGTATGAAATATGTGAACACAACACAAATTAGTTGATTTTCATGGTCCCGTTACTCTTTTGCATTTATTTTTGATTTCATGATTTTTTTAAAAAAAAAAATCTTTCCTTAAGAATGCTACAAATATGCAATGAAGCTACTAAACCAATTTTTAACATCTCAAAAT